>NC_057796.1:14169590-14181657 GCF_018294505.1 Triticum aestivum
AAACTTAAAATGGAACAAAATAAACAAAAAATGAAAATAAGACCGAAGGAAAAATGCAGAAAGAATAAAGATGAAAAAAAATTGGAGAAGAAAAAAGAAAAGTAACGGATGAAAACAAAAACAAGAATAACATTTTTTAATACAAGGTCAACATTTATTCCAAAAAATGTTATTCAAGCATTTAGAAAATTTGGTTTCATTATTTTTTAATATATGGTGAACATTTATTCTATACACATATATCATTTTCCAAATGCATGCTTAACATTTTAACAGACGTGTTCAACATTTTTAATAATAGTTGAGTTACTTTTTTTAAAATATATCGTCAAATTCTTTCATATGCATTTTATATTTTTCGTATACATTTTCTGTATACGTGATAAACATTTTTTCTATACATATTCATCCTTTTTCAAATGTTGGTCAATATTTTTAAATGTTCTTATGTAGAGTGATTTTTGCAAGATATTTATTCAGAATATTTGGAAGTGCAAAGAAAATTAAAAAAATGAAGCATAAAATGAACGGAAAAAACATCAAGAAACGGAAATTCAGGCTGTTGTTTCCTGCGCGCCTCGGCCCGCCCAAGTAGCGGCTGCCTTTAGCGAGGGTTCCCTCTGTCTCGCTGAAGGTGAGATATAGTGGCGCCCGAACTAAGCAAACTTACGCGCAGCGCCGTGCTATGTAGTGGGCCGGCCCGCAACTGTGGCCCAAAAACCCTAGCGCTCGATCATGTGGCTTTCTCATAGCCTGCCCAACTGTCGAGCATTTGGGCCTGAGAGAAGCAGGCTGCTGAACAGGCTGTCCAGGTTGGGTTTCCAGCTCCCGATGGCCCGCTGTGAACCGGCTGGACAAGCGGATGCCCTCAAAAAAAAGGAAAGCTGGGCCAGCGGATGCGCTCCAGACGTTCGACGTTGAGCTCTGGCGCTGGCACCTGCGAAGACGAAGCCGCCATCATCGTCTGGAAGCCTGAGAGACCTGCGCCCACCAGGTATTCGACACAAGGCTCGACGTGTCGGTGCAGTGCACGGCTCCAAGTTCTACCTCAACAATGGCACGTCTCGTGGGCACCCTGTCCCACCCAACATCATCAGTTGCCTTGGTTCCAGTCTGCGCAGAGGCTGAGATGGCACCTCACGATTGCACTTGTTGTGCACATTCATGACCAAAATAAACGTTGTTTGAGGCAGGGACGTGCGACCCCAAGTATTATCCTCGGGATTAGGGGAGCTCCAGCAGGGCACATTTTTTTGGAAAGGAGGCTCCCCCGGCCTCTGCATCTAAAAGATGCATGTGGCCATATTATTAAAATGTACGAAGGAAACAAAGTCCTAGATCCATTACAGCTCACAAAAGGAGCAAAAAAACAAAAGTAAAAAAGGGAAACTCATTGCCACAACTGGCAGGATAAATAGGACTAGAACACTAGACGCCTATCCTATTATGAGACCGCCATCCAAACTGGTTGAATATGGCCCGTACAACCATCTCTCACTGGTTGCACCCAGTAACCAGAGGCTCCCTGAAGTCCGTAGGAGTGAGACCACATACGGATCCATGCCGTAGCTCTGAAAATGACCTGCAAGAAAGTTAAAGTATGTTGTCTGTTAAATATCATCTCATTCCTGCAATTCCTTATAGCCTAAATAAGCGCACATATTCCAATCCGAATACGGGACACTGTAATAAGATCTACTCCAGCTAGCCACGTTTCAAATAACGTTTCAATGCTAACTGGAGGGATAATGTTAAAGGCTATATGAATCATTCGCCAAAGTAATTTCGCAAGAAGGCGATCTATTAATAGGTGTCGTATTGTCTCGTCACGATCACAAAAACAACATCGTGCACTTCCTACCCAATGTCTCTTTATTAAATTGTCTTTGGCGAGGATCACTTGCTTGTGGACAAACCACATGAAAATCTTGATACGCAAGGGAACCTTAATTTTCCAGATATGCAACGATCTTGGGATTGGGACAAAATTAATTAGATCCATATACATAGATTTGACAGTGAAGACACCGTTTTTGGTTAGTTTCCAGTGGAAGGAATCAGATTGGTCGGATAGTTGAATCTCCATCAACCTCCGCACCAAGTGTAACCAGGAGTTTCAGCGTTCCCCAACTAAGGATCTCCTAAATTGTATATTTAAGGGCACCTCCTGTAGTACAGTAGCTACGTAATCCTCCTTACATTGTACAATATTATATAAGGTAGAGGTGTCTCCCCTAACCACGTATTCTCCCAAAATCTTATTGTCATCCCATTGCCAATCAAGAATTTGGCCCTACGAAAGAATATATCTTTCGTTCTCATAATTCCCTTTTAGAACGGCGAATCATTAGGTCTTCGGTAACTTGGGCCATAGTTTTTGATTGTAAGTACTTGTTTCGTAATATTTGTGCCCACATATCATCAGTCTCTACTGATAACCTAAATAACCATTTACTCACTAGGGATTTATTTTTAATCTCTAGGTTTTCAATACCGAGACCCCCTTATTCTTTAGGTCGACAAATGATATCCCATCTTGCCAGGCGATATTTTTTCTTAATATCATCCGACTGCCAAAAATTCGAGATCGATAAAAATCCAGTCTCTTTCGTACCCCTTTAGGTACTTCGAAAAAAGATAATAGGAACATCGGCATACTCGTTAAAACAGAACTAATGAGTACCAACCGACCTCGTGCCCCTGTTTTTTGTGAAGCATTTCCTTGGACGCCTTGTCATGTTGCAAGTCATGAGTCTTGACAGATCATGATCCTAAAATGGCTGTAGTAGGACAGGGCAATGTAGGGACGCTGAACAACTAAAGCCTGCAACTATGCCATGCACAAGCTCAGGTAACTGGACTATGAGAGGTGCTGCTCAGGCTAACATCAGCCATCTTTCTGTCATATATGGGTGGCAGATGCAGGAAAGAGGCTTGTTATATGTTGATTCAGTTTGTCTTCGAAAATTCTGTCATATCATGTTTTGCCTTGCTTTTGTTGATACTCGGTGTCAAAATTAATGCGTCAGCTGAGACCTTCATCAAAAGCCTAACGCTTTATTATCCTTTTCCCTGCGCAGAGGAGTACTACATAACCTTTCTGGTCAAGGTGTTTGTTCAGGGGCAGCAGAAACACCGCGATATGCTTCCTTCAGGAGTCCACCTCCATACGCACTCCGAGTCACTAAAGCCCTCGCTCTTGCAGTGCTTGGCACATGGCTGATCGTCGCATTCAAGAGTAATATATGTCCCGCTTAGCATCGAGCAATTCTTACCTTCAGATCCTGCACTCATGGCAGCAACGGATAGATCATGTACACCGTTTCAGGAAGAAATTAACATCAGGCATGTGGTATGAACTTTAAATGTGGCCAGCAATGACAAAGACATAGTACAGCCAAATTGGAAATATAGCAATTGTATTTGCTTCTCATGTATTTAGTACAGCCAAATTCGATTTATTTCTCACATGGTATACAATTACAGAATGCAGCCACAATAGTTGAACATTGTATTGCAGAATTGAACGATGCAGTTAAGTAAACACCACAATAAATGAACCAAATGTTAACTGAGCACCACATTGCACAAAATAACATACTCCTAATAGAAGATTAGACAGTTAACCAAACCAAGCATGCTTAACAACTTGGAAATAGAGCAATTGTATTTGTTTCTCATGTATTTAGTACAGGAAAATTCGATTTATTTCTCACATGGTATACAATAACAGAATGCAGCCACAACAATTGAACATCGCATTGCAGAATTGAACCATGCAGTTAAGTAAACACCACAATAAATGAACCAAATGTTAACTAAGCACCACATTGCACAATATAACATACTCCTAATAGAAGATCAGACAGTTAACCAAACCAAGCATGCTTAACAACTTGAAAATATAGCAATTGTATTTATTTCTCATGTATTTAGTACAACCAAATTCGATTAATTTCTCACATGGTATATAATAACATAATGCACCCATAACAATTGAACATCGCATTGCAGAATTGAACCAAACAGTTAACTAAACACCACAACAAATGAACCAAACGTTAGCTGAGCACCACATTGCACAATATAACATACTCCTAATAGAAGATCGGTCAGTTAGTCAAACCAAGCATGCTTGACAACTTGGAAAATTGCACCCTGAAGAATTGAACATCACATTTGCAGAATTGAAGCAAACAGTTAACTGAACACCACATTTCATGACAAATAGAACATATATTCTAGAGCAGAAGATTGCATGGTAAAAGTAGATAGCACAATTCACTAGAAATTATTAAGGAAAGGCTGTAGCTAGAAAACTGAACATGGGTCCTTATAGTGAGCTAATAAGACAAGCTACTCCTCATTGTCGGAGATATTGATGATGATTGGCTCCTTGGACATGGAAGAGGGCGAGGCCTCCGCTTCGTGGGTGCCCTCATCGTAGTGGTGAGTTGCCTGAGCCGCTCCAGGCACCAACCTGCTGGCTCTCGAGAAGAGGTAAGCACAGGCCGTTGAGAAAACACCTCGTAGTCTTCGTCGAAGGCACCGATGGTGGCCTCGAGAAAACGCCACGAACTGTCGTTTAAAGCACCCAACCGCGTCGCGGCGTCGACACGCGAGGCGTCGACGGTGGCCTCGACGGCGAGGTGCTCCTCCAAGATCTGGGGGTCGGCACGAATGGCAGCCATCGCGACCTCATCCGCGCGTGCGGCCGCGATTTGCTTCTCCGCTACCAAATGCTCCTTGAGATCCTGGCTATACTGCATGCACGATGGCTTAGGGCGGCACTTATTTGGTGGAGGGGTAGGTGATTTGGGTGGAAGGTGTCGCGCTCGCACCGATGGTCGGGGCATGTGGGATGTGGAAGGAGGAGGAGGATGGGGGTCGGGTGTGGATTACCTGCCTGGATAGGCCAGGCCGAGCAGCGTGAAGGAGGGTCGCCGGCGAGGAGGCGGCGCTGCAAGCAAGGAGTGAAGGTTTTAACTTGGAAAGGAAGGCGGAAATAAGGGAAATGTGGCTTTTGGTAAAGGGGAGGGGGCGGGGAGGTAGATATTTCCGCGGAAGCTGAAAGTTTGGAATCGCTTCAGCGAAAAAACTGGCGCGCAAAGTGTCATCAGACATGGTCTCTTATTCAGAATTATGTACGATATGTGAACATCACAAACGATTCAGATAGGTTAACCCGTGTGATGAGTTTGAACGTCAAAAATTTTGGTTCGAATTTCCATGATAATAGTGGTCATCCACGTCATTGCATAATTTGGGTACACAAAGGAGACTACAACACACCCACACTTCTTAATCGAGCAAGTTCAGTAATTAAAAAGAGTTAGTTGACCTAAACATTACTCTAACAAGTTAAATACTAGCGCTCTTAATTAAACTAAACAAAGATTACTACTACGGCTGGTGCTCGTCGATCTCGGCCGCCGCCTCCATGTCCAGCTCGCGCCCGACGGTCTCCTGGGGAAGGGGCTCCATGGCATCCATCGCACCATACTCGGCAAGCATCTCGCCATCCGCATCTGCCATCTCTTTGGAAAAGGACGCCATGAGCTGGGCGTGGGCGGCCGTGATCTGGGCTTGGATGGGCTCCGTCGTCGCAAGGTATGCGGCGGAGGAACGGACGGCTGCTCGAACGCTCTCGGCGATTGCCAGCTCTTCGGCCGTGGGTTGCCGACCGTTGTCAGAGAGGCTTTGTTCGATTTGTGCGGTGACCGACAGGAGCTGGGCATGGGCGGCCTCGACATGGTCGTGGGTGGTCTCCATTAGGGCTAAGGTCGCCGCTGCGGAACGGACAGTTGCTGTGCCGCTCTCGCCAGTTGTTATCCCTGAGCCAGATATTGCTGCCGCCACCTAAAAAGCGACAGCGGCCGTTTGGGCTGCCATGGCCGCCCGGTCGCATATTGCGGCCGCGCTCATGCACCTTGTTAGAACGCGCATGGCGGCTGCGGTCTTGCTCTCGCGGTGGGCCACCGAAGTTGCCCGCACAACACGGGTCCACGTGCCCATCTTTCACCGACGACGATTGAACAGTGAAATGATATTTGGGAGCGAGCTAGTGTGCTTGAGACGCCGGCTGTGGACTGTAGCCGACGCACCTTCTCGCGTAAGCCATAGGCGTACTATACACCGACCGTGCTCCAGGATAATAAACAGTGTGCGATCTACTTGATTTTTCATCTTGATTTGAATTACATAATGGGGTCACAGTGGCAATGAACGGTGTTTGGATTGCTATACCTTTTATCTGCAGTGAACATGCAACTATATGTGTGTCGTAAAAGAATTGAAATTAATTGGGTTTTCAATGCATTCATGTGCATAATTCAAATTTGAACTACATGCACATGCTCTAATGCATATAAATTGGTTGAAAATTCAAATCTTTGTCCTCGGTTGCATGCTTAGGTCCCATGCAAGAAATGGGAATGAATGTCACCACCCTGCCATGGTTACTCGGCGGCAAACATTGAGATACCTGGTTTTTAAATTATAGTAAATCCAAAGCTCGTCTGAAATTCATGAAACTTGGCATGCTATCATGGAGCGGCATCAACATGCCGTGGTAAATTTTTTTGTCCCATTTGGGGCAGGTTTGGGGATATGTTCCTCACAAACCATAGCTTCTCACAACAAGCCTGATGGTTTCGGTAGGGAACGTCCCACCTTTGGGGACGAAACGATATACATTGCCTCTTATTGCTTTCAAAAAATTTCTCGTGTCAATATTGAATAACAGGAGTGTTTTGTCAATTTTTGCGATTTTTCGGGGTTCGTTTGGAAATTTATGCATTAACCGAGTTTTCAATGCATTTATGTGCATAATTCAAATTTGAACTACATGCACATGCTTCAGTGCATATAAATTGGTTGAAAAATTAAATCTGTGTCCTTGGGTGCATGCTTAGGTTCCATGCAAGAAATGGGAATGAATTTCAAATACCAGGGCGTCGTTGATTGCCGGCAAAACATTGAGATGCCTGGTTTTTAAATTCTAGTAAATCCAAAACTCGTCTGAAATTCATGAAACTTGGCATGCTATCATGGAGCGGCATCAACATGTTGTGGTAAATTATTTGTCCCATTTGAGGCAGGTTTGGGTATATGCTTCTCACAAACCAGAGCTTCTCACAACAAGCATGATGGTTTTAGTAGGGAACGTACCATCTTTGGGGACGAAACGATATCCATTGCCTCTTATTGCTTTCAAAAAATTTCTCGTGTCAACATAGAACAACAAGAGTGTTTTGTCAATTTTTGGGATTTTTCGGGGTTCGTTTGGACATTTTTATGCATTAACTGAGTTTTCAATGCATTTATATGCATAATTGAAATTTCAACTACATGCACATGCTCGAGTGCATATAAATTGGTTGAAAAATCAAATCTGTTTCCTTGGGTGCATGCTTAGGTCCCATGCAATAAATGGTAATGAATTTCAATCACCAGTGCACCGTTGATTGCCGGCAAAACGTTGAGATACCTGGTTTTTAAATTCTAGTAAATCCAAAACTCGTTTGAAATTCATGAAACTTGGCATGCTATCATGGAGCGGCATCAACATGCCGTGGTAAAAATTTGTCCTATTTGGGGCAGGTTTGTGTATATGCTTCTCACAAACCAGAGCTTCTCACAACAAGCCTGCTGGTTTTGGTAGGGAACGTCCCACCTTTGGGGACGAAACGATATCCATTGCCCCTTATTGCTTTCAAAAAATTTCTCGTGTCAACATAGAACAACAGGAGTGTTGTGTCAATTTTTTTGATTTTTCAGGGTTCGTTTGTACATTTTTATGCATTAATTGAGTTTTTAATGCATTTATGTGCATAATTAAAATTTGAACTACATGCACATGCTCCAGTGCATATAAATTGGTTGAAAAATCAAATATGTTTCCTTGGGTGCATGCTTAGGTCCCATGCAAGAAATATGAATGAATTTCAAACACCAGGGCACCGTTGATTGCCGGCAAAACGTTGAGATACCTTATTTTTAAATTCTAGTAAATCCAAAACTCATCTGAAATTCATCAAACTTGGCATGCTATTATAGAATGGCACCTGACATGCTGTGGTATTTTTCGTGTCCATTTTGAGAGAAGGCGGACTCGAATAATGACTGCCAACAAAGGCATTTAAAAAAATAGCTGCCACTTTAATATCTCAAACGTTTGTATAATTCAAACCGTGTGCATTCTATTAACCATTCACGTGACGGCACGTGTCTTGGTTTTAATGGCTGTAGGAGGTGCCGTGCGGACAGCTCCTTAACCTTGACTGAACGGGAGGCGTGCGAGCGCAGTCCGGTGTGTAGGCTGACCGAGAGGCGTGCAAGCTGTTCAACGCAGGATCTATGCATTTCTTCAACGCAAACGGTTGAGATTACAGTATGCAAATTAAAGCCAGACTTCGGCGCTAAGCCAAGAGACACTGCAATTTGTCCAAATATGCAGGTAAAAATCAATAGCACTATCTATTTTTTGCAACTAAAATTCTGTAATTAAGCATAGATTTCATTCATAGAGATTAAGCAGTCGTTCTCACCGGGAAGCGAGACAGCCTTGGACCGCCGCCCGCCTTGCTCCCACTGGTCTATATTAATGGCTCTGCCGAGCGGCCGCACCCCCCATCCTCGCCACACACACAATCCTCTCTCTTCGCCTGCATCCTCGATGCCGCTCCGAGTCCTCAAAGCCGTCAGTGTACGAGGATGCTGCCGAAGCGCCCCATCGGAAGGAGTGGCGACGCCGGGGCTGCTGAAGCACCGGAGCACGGCGTGAATATGGAGACAGAGGTTTCCGTTGCCGCCGACGAGGTGGAGAACGAAGTTGCCAACAAGCGGAGGCTGGTCGAGAAAGAACCGCAAGCCACTGCAGCAGGCCTATACTTCATCAACAACCTCCTCGATGATATGTTGATAGTCATGATATCCCTCCTCCCAATCAAATATCGGGCGAGGACAGCCGCCCTTTCCCGACGGTGGCGCCCCCTATGGCTCCTCACCCCTGTCGACCTCCTCGACGCCCACAAGGTTTGCCATGGCTATCACCAAAGTTTGGATGCGTTCCCCCAGATCCTCGGCAGTCACCATGGCCCAATCAAAGGCCTTATCACGGGAAAGTTCCGTTCCAATGGCAAGGACCGAGCCAAGCTTGACGAGTGGTTCCGATCCCCCGCCATAGATCAGCTCGAGAAGCTCAGTTTTAATGATGGGCATATGCGCTTGCTGCCAACGTCCGCGCTCCGCTTCGCGCCCACGTTGCGCCTCGCCAAGTTCATGAACTGCCACCCCCCCTTAATGACGTGCCCTCTCTTTTTCTACCACGACTGAAGCACCTCGAGCTCGTCGCCGTCCGCATCCCAAAGGATGACATGGAGCGCCTGCTTCGTGGCTGTACTGCACTCGAGTCCTTTATCTTCAGGTGATGAATTGGTCGAGTACCTTGCACATCACCTCCAGGACTCTCCGGACTATTTATGTGTGTTGCTGGTGCTACAATGAGAGATCACAAAAGGTGGACCACAATATGGTCATCCAGGACACACCTTCACTTGAGAGATTACTTGTAGTTGATCAACAAGGTCCAATGAGAATCAATGTCATTTCTGCACCGAAATTGAAAGTGGTGGGCTACTCATCTGTCAAATACTACAACTTTCAGGTACAACAGTCGCCTTATATCTCTTCTTCTTGATATCAATGTTGTTTCTAGTTTTAAGATGTATGTTCGTCTGTCATCCAGCAAAGCTTCACCCAGACTCTGGGCAAAGTGAAGGTCTTGGCACTAGAATCTGTCGGCCCCAACCTGGGCCAAGTTGTCAGTTGCCTGAGATGCTTTTGCGTGCCTGAAGAAGCTGTATATCGAGGCGATGTTCCTTTCCTGTTAAATGTTAACCATAAGGGATTCAAATTTTTGCACCTTTTCCCAAGTTTACAATGACAATGTATTACGTTTTCTGAAGGAATTTTGGAGGATTTTAGGACATACATCCCCACCCCATATTGGTTGCTTCATTCATATGGTTACAATCGTCCATAAGCATTTCTCCTTTGGATTCATCTGTACTAGTTTTCTTAGGGATTTTTTCATCCAATCCAACCTCTTGTGAAGAATCCTACATGTTTCTAGATTGTAATCAAATGCCCATGTTAATCATGCCAGATCGAAGATGACACGTTGGTGCATTTTACAAATCCTGAAACCAAATGGGCATGTAGCAGTGTTCAAAACTGCATGTAGGCACTAACACGTTCTCTTCTTTTGCAGATAATAATAGGCCCGGAGGTGGATAATGTTTATAACGACAATCACATCGAATGCCTGGATCTGCATCTCACAAATATTACTTTGAACTCCTACCGAGGGAACTTACCGGAGATTACACTCGCCAGGTTCTTTCTTGCCAGAGCAAAGGTGCTGAGGGTACTGAGGTTGAACACGCATTTAATTAGGAAATATGAATGTTATGATTATCAGAGCCGACAGGTACTACAGAATGGAAGAGCCTTCAAAAATGCCAAACTTTGTATTGGGAGAGCACATGGCAAAGCAATTGGAAGTCATTGTGTCGAACCCATACATGACTTGTCAGCGGCTGATCCCTTTTCAGAAATCACGCGGTTTACAATGTTTTAATTTGGCCGTTGTAATCTTTGAATTTGAACCTTGCAATATTTATAGTATTTGTTATATTGAACCGTTTCTGTTCTCTTGTCTCAACGCAAACAGTTCATCCGAGTGAACCGCATGTTGTATATCGCACACACCTTGATCTAGCTGACCGGTTTTTTGTGTGTTGCCTAATCACAAACAGTTCATGCGAGTGAACTGTATGCTGTATATCGCACACACCTTGATCTGGCTGACCGTTTCTTTTGTGTTGCCTAATCACAAACAGTTCATCTGAGTGAACCGTATGTTGTACATCGCACACATCTTCTTCTGGCTGCCCGTTTCTTTTGTTCCTCCTCATCGAAAAGGATTAATTGAACTGAACCGTATGTCCTGCATCGCACACGCAACTAAAATGTGAACCATGTTTGATGCATCCTCCATCGCAAACGTTTTGTACCTTTTTGACGGTTTTTTTACACTACCGTTTGCGATTATGGCATCGCACACAGTTTCGTTGAAGTGTCTTTGATCGTAGTGTCGCGTTACCAGCATCCTGCAGTAGTGGTAGATCTGCTACACCAGAAGCTCTATATCATTAAAACATTGAAAATATAGAGGTTTAAAATATTTACATGCCTATAGAGTTGAGAGAGTAAAACACTAATAAGGATGTTTAGCATCGACCAAGCTGAAAATGGTTGCTTATGGTTGTATGTTAGATGTTTAGTTTTGGGGTGGTAAACAAAATAAAGTGATACAATCACGTCTACGTGCCAAGAAACATGGAAAAGCGGGCATTTGATGTATGTATTTGAAAAACAGTGTATGCAGTAGACAAATGGACGAATCGCATGCAAGCCTGTTAATATATCTAAGGGGGTGTGTACGGATGAGATTTCAGATTAAATAATTAAGAGCCACTTGTCTCACTTGATTGTGTTAGGTTAAGACTCGAGAGGGGCTTAGCACAAATAATTAAGAGCAACTTGTCTCAGTTGATTGCGTCAGGTTAAGACATAGGAGGTGTGGACACAAATAATTAAGACCAACTAGCCTCGATCGGTTGTCGCAAGATAATACTACTACAAACACGGGTCAGCATCTTCCATACGATTTTTTTAGCTAAGTGAAATTAGAGAGAAGGAGGAATTGTCACCGTGGATTTCGCTATTTAATGGAAGAAGTCACTGCAGATTTTCATGACGACGAATAAGCATGTTTTGCTGTTTTTTCTAATTTTTTTAAGCAATGTCGCAAAGCTTTATTAAGTCATTGAATTATTTACCCGGGAGAAAGAGAAGATCACCGTCCTTGTTCATGGGAGCGGCTATGTGCCGCTCGCTGCGAATCCTACTAAGGCTCGCCTGCAGGGAACTGGTTTTGGGCCGACCGAGTCGCCACGGAGCGTCTGCTAAACGTCAAGTTGTTTTTATTGTGTGTGTGTGT